>NC_080595.1:25262791-25277791 GCF_027887145.1 Ammospiza caudacuta
AACAATGTCCCGTTGAGTGAAATTCAGTAGCATTCTGTAAACATTAATTTAAGGAAATCAATAGGCTCTGTGAGCTAAAGCCATATTGCAAGATAAACTGGCTGGAGTGCTACTTTGTCAAACAGATTTTAGTTTTCTCGGCTAGATAAAGAAGGTTTCAAAATGGGGTAACGTGTTGCAACCAAGGTTTGAAAACTATGTGGCCTTCAAACAGTCTGCTTGTTCCTACTACAAAGCTGGATAAACACACTTTAAAAATGATAAGATTGGACCAGGATTGATTTTACTTTCAAATTTTATAATAAGTAGAATTCTTGGTACATGTGAGTTTGGATTTTTTTTTAAACTATGAGCAGAAATACAGAAATGCAGCCTAGACAACTCAAGAATGTTTTTTTCCAATTTTTCCAATTGCAGGACACTGTGGATTTTATAGTCTTTATTCATGTTGACCTGGTGGGCAACAAGTCATCTTGCCAAATAGAAAAGCCAAAATCTCTCATGGACTTAGGATCAGAGGTCTTTGGTTGGTGAAGGCTGCTCACGTTGCAGAGCACAAGGTCGTGGTGATGGGAGTAAACAGGCTGGAGGGGATGAGAGGGGCAAGGCCAGATCACTCTTCTTGCTGGGTGATCTAGACAGTGGCTATACAGAACAACTCTGTAGGGAACCCAAGGCTAAGGTATAAACAGCACCTACTAGACAAGTGCTGGATAACCTCTCCAGGATGATAAGTCCACTACTGGGGAAGCAGTTTCACCATGGCTAGCTCCAGATCCAATAGCTTTAGTGTGTGCACACAGTGATCCATACCAACACAGATACAGGAATAGCAAAAGGGATTCGGGAGAAATACTTTTGCCAAGAAAACCTCATACAAAGCACAGACTAGATTGGCACAGGCACCCCTCACTCCCAAAGTCAGTGTAAGGTGAGCTTTGGGGGCAGAAAGAAACCTTCTTAAAGGAGATGATTAAGAAACTCCACTTGTGTCACCCTTGCACAGCCCTGAGCCTCTTCTCACAGGAGAAAGTTTAAGCCTGTGGGCTTTGGGGGAAAGTTGGCACCTAAATGCACATTCCTGTATCCACAGTCTATGTCCTATAGGAAACTTATCAAGGACAAGCCCTTTTGCATGCCTCCCTAGCAGTAAGACATGACACTATCTCTGGAGCCACTTCTCTCAGGGCTCAGAGAGACTGGAGACACTCAGACCAACCCCTCCCTTGAGTGCACTCCATAATCCAGGGACCACCCTGCTTTAAGAAGGAGCTTCCAGGCAGCTCACCTATCCCCCTGCCTCCCTAGAGAGCAGGACTTGTGCTACCAGGAGCTGCAGGCACAGATCTGGTGCCTTTTCAGGGCTAATGCTGCCCTGAGCAGCATTGCCCCACCATCGGGCTTCCCAAGGGCAGCGTCTGCAACACCTCACCGGTGTCCTGGCTCCTGCCACGTCCATCCACACTGTCCCCTCTCCTCACACACATTCCCTGTTCCCCAAGAGCAGTGAGCTGCTGTGTGGGACCATCTTAGCACTGTGAGTTGGTGTGGCAGCATATCAAGCAGGAGGCTTTGGCTTCTACACAGGAATTGGAGGCAGTTTTGGAGTAAGTTGCTACACTTTTTGGCGCAAAAGCCACGGCAGCATATGGCCCAATGTTCTCAGTTTAAGTCTGACACTTAACATTATTTAACAGTTTCTGTGTTAGGTGCTTTATAAGGTAAAGGAAATTAACAATTTTCAGGTAATTAGATCACTCAATTGGCTGAACATCCTGGACACCTCTTAGAAAAAAAACAGGTTGGCTCAGGCAATGGAAAGGCTAATGCCTCTTCCATTATCACTTATGAGGAGAGGGAAATAGTTGGAAAGGATGCTTTTATTTTAAAAACACAAAGGAAAAATACCTCAACTATTGGATGCTCTAGTACACACACTCTTCTCCCAACCAGCACCTTTCTAGAGTGCAGGATGTCATTTTGCCCACCTCTACATGTGTCCCAACCCCCCTGGCTACAGCAGCAGTTCTCTGGTGCCACCACAGTCTTCATTTTTTCCTTCAAGTTTCCTCTCACAACTCCTGCTGTACAAATCCCTTCTTTCCAAAAGAAATAAATTTTTTTTGAAAAGAGAAAAAAATGGACAAGAAACTGGGTGGCTGTTTAAGAAAGTCTGTTCTCCCACTGTGCCACACAAAGAGAAGACCCCTCTTTTGGGACAGCCCTAGTACTGGAAAGGGAAAACCATTTGTCCAACTCTGGCTCAAAAGAGAAAAACTAGGCAAAAACCAGAGGCTGCTTATTTCATTTACTGTTGCAGTGTAGGTTTTTTTGTTTGTTTTTTTTTTTTTTTGACTCTTTAAAAACCTGGGAAATTATTTAAGGATGTATGTTTAAAGTTTTTGTTTAAAATAAAGCCCTTATCCCCATGAGGAGAGTTTGGAGCACTAGTAATCTACTGCTGGCTTACTGTTATCTCCTCCACCAAGCTCACAAAGAGGAGAGAGAATGGGCATGGCTCTTACAAGGAAAAAACCTGACAGTGGGGCTGCTGAGATGCCTGATAATATCGGGGAAGTGAAAGTGGTAGTGCAGTGAAAATGGATACTGCGTGATACATTAGATTTAATCACTTGCATTTCAATTAAGCTTTTCCACAAATAAAGACTGGGAAGTACTCTGCAGGCTCCCCGCGCGGCTGGAGCACGGAGCCCCGAGCGCCGCTGGCGGCTGAGCGCAAACCGCGCTGCCGCAGCTCGCTGGGGCTCACAGCCCTGCTGCCTCCCTGGTGGCACCCATCTCCCCATGTCCCCATGTCCCCATGTCCCCATGTCCCCATCCTGCCCCACACACAGCACCACACCGTGTGGGATCCCTGTCCCGGAACGGCTGCGCCCACGGTGCAGGGGATGAGCGCTCCATCACGGCATGCAAACACCACACCTTCAACGTGCTCATTTCCAACACAAAACTTGGTAAGACTCAGGAGTAGAGCGGGGTAAGACAAAATAATGAGGACTTAGCATTTCCAATTTGTTTAGACTTTTTGCACCTTGGAATTCAGTTCTCCCTTTCTCCGCCTTCAGAAATCATCAACAGCATTTTATGGGAAGATTATTAAATTTCCTCTTCTGCCTTACTGATGAATTAGAACTGCATGAGATGTAGAGGCTTCTAATGGAAACTCTGATTGCCCTTAACTTGCTGCATTGCCAGTGGCAGTGCCACAGAATGGAAAAATCACTAAGGCTCCTACAGCTTGTGCTAGCTGGGCATTTACTGTGTGTTGGGAAATGTAAGAAAGCACCACTGGAGGGGTTACTGTCACACTCCAGAAGCTGTCTCATACAAAAACTGAAGAAAAAAATAAAACTCTAACACACAAGAAGAGTCTAACTTTAACTCAGTCCATTGTGGTGAAATGCAATCTGCTACAAGAGGCTGCCTACAATGCCAAGCAGCATATTATGCACCCTGCTGCCAAATTCTGGCAGGCACCACATACAGGCGCCCACAAAAAACCTGCCCAGAAAAGTGAGTACAGAGATGACCACCTAATTCTGGCTCAGCAGAGAGGTTATTGCATACTCTCCTGGACACATCAGCCAGATAGGAATGTGATGTGTTACTCAGAAGGACCAGGAGGCACAGCCTGGACTGAGATGAGCAGGTTATGTCTTGCACCAGCAGCAAGTCCTCTACTTTCATGGTGTATTTCCATGTGTGAAAGATCCAGGCATACAGAAACTGCTGGTTAGACCATGGATACAGAGGCAAAGTGGCTCACAGAACTTGTACTTTGCAAGGATTTTTTTATGTTGAGTAGAATTTGGCTCCATAGGTGAACCACTAACACTATAGTAGAAATGATGTTTAAAATGATTATGCATCTAGAATATATCACATATATATATATATAGATATGTACACATAAATGTTGCGACAGTATACAGTAACATCTATAATTGGCGTTGCTTGCTCTTGCACAGTCTTCCCATCTCTCTGCATTGCAATCACCTTTGTCTTCTGTGTCTGGCCCTGAAAAGCTCCAACTGTGCCCTCTTCCTCCTCAGTTTGCATGGGCTGGGCTGGGGGGAGTGAGGAGGGAGGTAGGGGAGAAGGATGGGAAGCAGGTGGTGTTTAATCAGTCTGGCAGGGAAGCAGGCTGTCACCAGGGTCCTTTTGGGGGTGTCATGAAGGTGGCAAGCATGCCCTCTGGCACAGGGTACCTCCTTTCCTCTTTCCAGTGAGAGAGGGTAAGGGCAGGGGAAGGAAATTGTGCATGGTTATGGGTGAGGGGTGTTGCAAATAAAGCTGTCTCCACCAGCTTATGCTCCCACTGAACAATTCTGAAAAATCTCCTCCCAGTGCAACCATGCTTTTATGAGCATCCAGAGCCCATCATGATGGGATAAACTGCTCCATCTATGCCATCCTGAGGCATGCAGCTGGCCAAACTGGGCGACAAACACCCTGTTACAAGCTCCAGTGCAGGACCTGCCAGGGACCAGTGAGGCTCACAAGCCTGTGAGGCCAGAAGACAAAGTCTTCCATGCTAATGGGCTGAGCTGCCTCTCCTCTGACTGCCGTTTATCCCTTGCGGAAGGAAGCGGTGCGACTCCAGACAGCAGTGGATTAGATAACCTCGAGGCTGGGCCTCATCTGATGGAGCCAGCTCTCTCTGCAATTGTGGGAGATAAGCTGCTCCAGCCCCTGCTCCCCCCACCCCGCTGAACATTGATATTTGGCACTTAAAGACCTTTCATATGCGGTGTTTATTTTCCCGTCTCTCCTCTAAAAACTTTCTGAAGTTGCAGACTACTGCTTTAAATGCATTTATACGTCTATGCTCTGCCTAAGTCCCAGTCGCAGCAGGCTGTCTGCTTAGCAACAGAGATCATGCCACCCTGGTTTGCTGCTCTCTACAAAGCCTCTCCACTAACTAGAGAAACAAGTTCAAGGCCACCTCTTTGAGCACTCTCGACCACCACCTGGACAGGCTTCTTCTGACAGCACATTTCCACCAGAGCCTTGAAACAGCCTCCCCACAGAGGGCACACAAAACGAGTCAGAGCCCGCCCGCGTACCTTCCCCCTCTGCAGATAAGAAAGCTGAACCTTGCCCCTTCCAGATCTAAAGGGAGAAATCATCTCCAAAACACTGATTACCTTCGGCCAGCCTTTCTGGCTGTCCTTCTATCTCTCACCCACCCATCCCTACCTATCAGGAAGAAGCTCTCTGCACAAAATTCAGCTACACTCTAGTGCTGCAGGTGATGGGCTATGGGTAAGCAAGCAATCCAGTGCTCCAAAGATTGCCTCCCACTTGGACTGAACGGTTTTTCTTCACTTTTGTGCTGTTAATGTTACAGCTGCTACAAACTACATCTGCTCCTGCTCTCAGGTTTGCTTTGTCTCATGCAGGTGAAGGACACTGAGTCCTCATGGATTTGTGCAATATCCTGCTGCCACTTCCTCACAACCTCAATATTTGCCCTTACAGATTTAGGTACGTTTGAAAACAGCATCCCCAGCGCTGCAAGGCCTGCCTGCAAGCAGACCTGGGCTGCCACTGCTCTCTCAGGCCAGGGATATCTGCTCTGAGAAAGGGCAGGACCCCAGAAAGCTGGCCCAGAAACCAGCACGGGTCACAGCGCTGCTAAACCTCTCTCACGGTTTCCAAAGTATTTTGACAGTTTGCTAATTGACATCATGAGAGCCTGACTCTCGTCCATTTTAAAACACATTGAATGTATCAAGGAAACGGTATTCTGTGTGAAGGTGACCTATTCAAAGTCCTATAGGATGGGCAATCCTATCTGTAAGGCTTCTGTTAAAGTCAGTCACACAGCCCTGACCCTGCACTGTGAGACAGCATTGGCTGGGATCTCCTCTTTTGGCAAGCGTGCCTCACAAAAATAAAAACAACACCCACCCTCCACCTCACATCCATGAACATGATGGCTCTGTGACTCTAAATTCAGTGCTGCATTTAATGTGTAGTTTAAAAAATTAAATGAAACTTTTTTCCAATTAGCATTTAAAATATATTCACACACTTGACTGTATAGTAACACAACAAAAGACAGCTCTTCAGCTGGCATATATTAATTAGCTGCAATGATTGCTGGAGCTGATTTACACCAGACATTGAGAATCCAGCCCAGAATTTAGTTCCGTGTCATGAAGAAAAAGCATGGGGTGGGTGGAAACAGGGAAAAATCTTACAAAGCTAGTAAGCTAACCTACTATTTCACATCTCTCTGGTATGACATTTATATAGAACAGCTTAGATAAAGTTCAGAAGATCAAACACTTTCCTCAATTTTCACAGTACAAAATGTTCTATGACCTTCTAATGTGACACATTAAAACAGATACAAGAAATTTCAGCTGATCAGGTCTCAAGAACACCCTCCACCTTCATTAGACAGTGCTGCTCCTTCAAAAGTTCTGAGTGAGAAATTTAGCTATGTTGTCTAAAAGAAATGAAGAAAGTCTGGAAAAAACATGTGCAACTTGCATGTTACCCATTACCACAACTAGGATTTATAAAATGGTAAGATTTATTGATTTTTTTCTTTTTTTTTCTTTTTTTTTTTTAAACACCGGGTTTTAAAATTGCCTAATGAATTCCTGCTAGCTACAGAATGAAAGAAAAAGCATTTCACCTTGTAAGGGATAAGACTCTATTGAGTGAGGGATGACATGGGTTAAAATTCACCTTGCTTCTCACTCCTCATCCACGATGGGATTTTGGAGAACGACGGACATCTGGAAATCAGTTTTACACAGAAAAATAGAAAACAGGGAAGAACTAGGAAGATGAATAAAGGCTCATCACAGACACAAAAGACCAGAGGAAAAAGAAGCTTGGATTTGGGTATTCTTGTCTGGCAAGGAGGCAGGCAGTAAGGCTAATGAAGCATTTGCGATATGGGACGTATGCCAGCGTAACAAAGAAGATGTGCATCAGCTCTGCAGATGTGCCAAAGCCCCCAGAGCAAAATAATGACATAATCACCATCAGTGTCACAGACCAGACTGTACACAAGGTGACATGGGAGAGAATAAATAAGGGTCTTTAGAGGCCTGTAGTACACACACGGGAAGGAATAGCCATTCCTCACAACTGCCACAAGAGAGAGGCGAGATGTTGGGTATAATGTGTGCAGCCAGCAAAAGAAATCTTGAATTGTGCAAGGCTAACACACTATAAATTGGTGCTTTTCTTGATCTCCAGTTGACGTTTCAATTCCCAGTACCCCTTGTTGAATGCTAAATGAAATGGCACTAGGAGTGAGAAGAGTTTGCCAAGTTTTGTTTTGTTTCTGTGGGTTCCTTTTATTTTTCCTTTTTTTTTTTTCAGGGGGTGAAGGGGATTTTTTTTTTTTTTGTTTTGTTTGAGAAGAGGAGGGGGCAATAAAGAGGAGTACAGGTAAATAATTGTGAAAGAAGCAAAACTAAAAAAACAAATACCCCCCAAAACCCCACAGCACACCATCACTACATGCACACACGCACACAGGAACAGAAACCCTACACCATTCAGCTGGAACAATCCTAGGATTCCCTCAAAGCAAAGCTAGAAACAAATGAGGATGGGGTTCGATTTGTTTGGTTTGGGGTTTTGTTGTTTTTTTTTTTTTTTTTTTTTGTTTTTGTTTTTTTTTTTTTTGCAGGGATAGCAGTGATAATTTTGTCTTCTGGTTTACAGCTATCCCTGAACTAAACCAGAAGAAATCCAGCTAAAATATTTTTCCATGCTAAAAGACAAGATTACTATTTTATTGATCAGTAATAAAACACCACTTAGGGTAATTTAGCACTTAACATGTTATTTGCGGTGGGGAGTAATCTGAAAAGCTCTGAGTAGCCTTAAATCATTTCACAACAGTTCTTCCTGCATAAAAGCGTTTGCCTCTGTACACATCTGTGATTTTGTGGTATATATATATATATTTATTTTTTTTTAAAGAAATCTGTCAATTTTTAAAGGGAACATCCATTTGATAAAGTAGAACAACGCTGCTAGTAGTGTTGCTGCAGGCTAAAGTGGGGAGATTGTGAAAGGGCAGGAGATGGGCTGAAGGTGCCAACAGGACTCTCACAGAAGGAACATTCAAGTACGTAATTGTTTGCAGGATCTGGACCTACAAGAGGAGCTCAGAAGAACAAAGCACTTGGCTTCACCAATGTCCCTTTTCATTGCTTCTAATGAAAGATTCATAAGAATAACTTTAATTTTTTATGATCTTTTTTTGCATTACTGTATTAGCTGCATCTACTCTGTATGCAATTTCTTCTTAAATACAGAAAACCTGTTTCAAAATGCCAGACATAATAACTTAATCAGTACAATAATTGATCTTGATTGTTATGCAGTCCTTCTTAACAGTCAGGAAGTGAGACGGAGCCCAGAAAATGTTTTATATGATTATTTCTTCCCATTGCAAAGTGATGTATTTGTGAAGAATGCAGGTGAAGGTCCACAGTAGAGTTCTTTTTTTCTTTTCTTTTTTCTTTTCTTTTTTTTTTGAGAAGAAAAAAAAATTAAAACCCCCCTAATTTGCTAGTTAAACTGTTCAGTGGAAGAATGATTGTATTTGTCCTTTTTGGCTTCGCCCAATTAATTGGAGCAGTAACATAGTGATTGTTAATAAACAGCTCTAATTTGACTGTACTTCTTGCCTATCTACTAACCCCACCATATCTTTGTTTAGCATATCATCAGGGAAAACAAGGAAGCATGTATATAATTTTGTTCTGTTGTATATGAAGTTTAATAATTATACCACAGTGGATTCTAAATTAATCACAGAAGGCACAACAATATTAATAATCTGTTTAGCAAACTCCAGTGTCTTTGCACTTTGATGTTAGGAGCAGAGACAGTATGAACTGTGACAGTTTTTTAAATTGGGCGAGTGTTTGTTTCTTTTTCAGCTTATATCAATGTTTTCTTTTATGCTTTTTCTACTGTGCACCTTGTTTCCCTCTAAGAAAAAAAAACAACAAACCACAAACCAAAACCACGGAACAACTCAACAAACAAGGCTCTGCTTATCTGGGTGAGTTTGGATCAAAGCTGACAGATCGAATTTTTCATTTATTTAACGAAGTTTCATTGCAGCCATTCTTCATAATTACAGCAGTGTTTTAATTTTTTTCCTTGCCTTGAATGGGAGAGAAGGGGTTCTGAGAAAGTTTTTAATTAGCTAAATAGGTCTGTGTAATCTAGATGAAATAAACACGCCCGTTTGAAAGGGTTGTTAGAACTTTTCCAGCCATTTAATCCATAGATGGCTGAACACAATGATACCTTCCACAGAAAGCTACAGCCACCACCAGCAGCTGTTAGAAGAGAGCTTGCTCCCTGCTCCTATTGATAACCCTTTGTGGAATGAAGAAAAAGAGCTGAGGGAAGGAGAACTGAATGTCAGACAATAGACATCGCTACACACACTGTCTCTGAACTTTCCTCATCTCTGAAGGACAATTAATTATGAAGGCCTTTGGGGTAGGTCGAAGCAAGGGAAAACCTACTGCTGGCCCAGCACTCCAGCCGCTATCTCTGTGTTTGTTAAATGGTTGTGCCTGTTGGGGAACCAGAGTAGCAGCCACCAAAATAGCCAATAGATCATTTAGGAAAAAAGAGCAAAAGATTTTTTTATGTGTGTCTGTCCTTGTATAATTCTATTCTCACTGTGAAATCATCCATACACAAAACACAAGGACAATTTTTTTTTTTTTTAGAAGAACCACAGGGTAGGTTACAGTCAGAAACGGCCTCTCAGTGGTGTGTTAAAAAGGATGGTCTTTTCACCAAATCATTTCACAGAGGCAAAACAGACAAACACAAAGAGTTGAGACTTTTTCTCCTACATTAAATAGAGTAACTGATAAGGTCAGACATATGATACCTAAAGACATGAATCTGTGAACTCTTGAAGTCAAAGGACTTCTCTGTGCAAAGGAACAATCTTTCAAAGGAAATAGATCATAGAACTCCACTGAATCCCCTTTAAACTTTATGAAGCAGGAGGAGAAAAAGCTCTAAGTAGGGAAGCTTGACAGAAGAGCCTTGAACTATTTTCTGAAGGAAAGATGAGACCCTCCCTAGGCTGCCACAAAACATCTTTTTTTTTCTAAAGGCTCTTCTGAACTTTGATATGTGCCAAGACACCGCTATTGAAAGCTGTATAATTATGTGCTATAGCCACTGTAGAAAATGCTTTGTTCACCACAACAAAGAACAATAAGCAAAGTAAAGTGACATTACACTGTATCTTTTTCTTTAAGAATGTTGAGAAAGGTCACGGTACGTTATAACTAATAAAGCTGTTGAGTAAGGAAGTTTAAAGTTGGGCTCGCTGTGCTTAAATGCAACCCAATGACAAAAAGGCAGAGGGAACTAAAATTGTAATGACATTAAAAAATAGATCATATATCAACATGCCAACTTCATTATACAAACACCTTGATTCCAAAGGACACAAACAGCAGACCCAGGAGTAGTGCTGCAATAGTATTCCTCTCACAACTCTCTCCCTAATAGCTTCCAACTACGGTCTGCAGTTCAACTAACTGCAAAAACTGATTAATAAGCATTAATTGATACATGCAACGTACGGACCTTCTATTGCAAGCCGTGGATTCTGTTACTTGATTAAAAACCAGGTTCATGTCCTGTGCAGTTTCAAGGAAAGCTCTGCTGTTTCACAAGGGAGCCTCTTCAAAATTAGAAGGGGAAAAAAAAAAAAAAAAAGGAAAAAGGCCAGAGGGCATCAATTAAGTTCCCTGAAACCAAGATTTTTAAGTGAAAAAGAAATACCATCTGGCCACCTATGTTTCAGTTTTCCTTCAGAGGACTCAGGACAGTTACATTTGTTATTCTCAAATTGCCAGAGCAGCTTTACTCCCCTTACTGCAGATAGCAGACAGCAGCCTTCCGACTCGGTCTTTAAGAGTGCAGAGAACGATGTTGAAACACTACAACAATAAAGCCCTTGAAGGAGGAAGTATACAGCTGAGGGAGAAATGTGAGGAGTGGAATACTGAAACAAACAACTGTCCCGTTGGGCTGTGCTCACTGCTGGTGCCACCAGAAGCATGGAGACTGCCACAGCAGGGCAGTTTGCACAGAAAGAGCAACCTTTGGGATGCAAGTTAGCGGGTTACAGACTTAATTTCACTTCTCTTGAGGCCACTCTGCACAGCTCCAGAGTATTAGGGTGGTTATAAACTGTACTTTACAGTGCCTAACTGCTGCAAAACCACTCAAAAGTGGCCGTAGTTTAAATGAGAATCAGGTTTGAGGACTTTAATTCTCCTTTTGATGAACACCAATTCAGTTCAAGATGAATCCTGCAGATGAAACCGGGAAAGAATACAGGTTCCTAAAATAAGCATATGAGTGGCCAGCAGCTTTTATAATTTAGGATGTCTTAATTTTTGCATGCAGTGCTGGGCACACTTCATTTTCAGGGAATGGACGGTTGAGGACCTCCTGACAAAGTGACTCTTATTGAGCATCCCAAAATGAAATTGACCTAAAATCATCATCACTTCTGAAAATGTTGGCAGCCTGCGTTCCTCTCAAGGGCTTGTAGGCCGCTTACGTGACTGGGTTACTACTTAGATTTTATAGGTGGCATTATTTGACTTGTTTTACATCTTCCCATTGATTTTTATGGGACTAAGTCAGAGTGCCTTAAGTTAAACACTCTGCTAAGACCTGAGTACAACTGGTCTGAATTAGGTTTTTCCCACTAGTATGGTTTTCCCCTGCCAAAAGAAGGGCAAACTCCTTAAAAAAGGTTTTTTCCCCCTTGGAAGCGACACGTGCCGTAACTAGCGCCGTGAAACGAGGCGATCCTCGCGTGGAGCCCCGCCGCACCAAAACTGCAGACAGTGTGTTTGTGCAAATAGCCCAGCTTGGCAGGCGCCTCACTATTGTGATCCATCTCAATAAGTACATCTGCAGAAGCGGGCAAGTTCCCGGGAGGCAGCGGGTGGGCTGAGCTCCGAGCATGGCGCATGCGGGGCTGGCTTTGCTTCGCCCACCCCGCAGAGCAGCGGGGCAGCCATGGGGCACAGGGCGGAACTGCCACCACAGAGACACCCTGACTCTTCAGAACTAAGGCTGAGCTGTTAAATGCCCACCAGGAGAAGGAATGGGCACTGTGCAGAGAGGCGTCAATACGCGGAGAGTGACGGTAACTGCTAAAAAATGCCAGGGAACAAGGATGACTGAGAAGGAGTGGGAGACAAAGCAAGGCTAAAATTCAGAAATTGTCCCCAGACCAGTTTCTTTTGGTTGTTTTAAGTGAATAAATCTGAAAATAAACCCTCCAGTTATGTTTTTTAACCTATGTTAAACTAATTTTTTTTCAACTCATGTTTTTCAACCATAACTCGAAGCATGGTATCGCCCTGGTTTTTTATTTTAACTCAAAGCATGGTATTGCCCTGGTTTTCAATCATCCTGCCAGAGTCACAACTGTGAGCTCTGATGACCTGTGCTAGGGCAGATTATGAAAGAGAGTAACAAAAATATTTAATTTTATTTTCCTTACTTTTTTCTGTGATACATAGCAACGATACCTGACTTTAATTATTGCAGCTGGCATTCAAAAGCCTATGGTAACACCACAGATGAGACAGATATCAAGTGGCGCAGCAAGCTGTGCTCTCTTTCTGACCAGCTTGAGCTGGGACACTGACATTTGTGGCTTTCATTCACCAGGACAGCCACCTTCTTCCTCCCTGCAGGAGTGCCCCCAGAATAAAGAAGCACCTTCACCGGCCACAAAAAAATCCCACACTGTTTTTTCTTTTTTTTTCCCTTTCGATACTCGGTCCCTCATTACTCTGTCCAGCTCAGCACATGCTTCTCCAGCTAACCCTACTGCAAGAGGGAAAAATGTGGAACTGGTCACACACATGCACACACAAAACAGGCAAAGTTGCACTGCATGGGAGGAGGCCTTGGATCTGTCTCTGGCTCACAGCCACACGGGTACAATGGCAAAGCTAAAAATGATAGGACATGTGGTTTGTTAAACATCTTATTTGACTTTGCTACAAGCTGTCACTGGCAATGCCCAGGGAAAAGAACACAGTATCACAAATTCTTGAGCAAATCAATGGCACAGCCTGGTATGGGCCAAACACACATTCTAACTTTAGAATTCTTTTCCTAATAGTCAGTTTAGGCCTATACACATGAAGCATATGCATGAATGTGACCCGAGAATAGATGAACGGAAGGGTTTAGGAATGACAGTGTAGGTGATTTAAGAGAAATAGCATATCAGACTAATCAGAAGATCAGCAAAGCATCATTGAAGTATGAGAGGAAGGAACTTTGATGATGCTAAATATGGGAAATGCTCAGTTTGCTAAATCCTTTTGGATCCAATTTCAACATTACAGTACTTGTCATTTTTGCTTTCCAGCTTCTGGGGGAGGGGATGGGCATTTATCAGGAAAAGTTACATTGTCTACGTTAAACACTGCACCACACAGCTTAATGTTCTCATAACTGCTGGATCCTCAGCAAAACCAAGAACGGAACTCTAGGAAATTCTCATTTTAGTGCATAACACAAGGAAGACTAAATGAATGAATTTGCAATCTCCATTTATAATATCTCTTTCCCTCAATGATGGAGAAAAACAAACCAAGGGGCTCCTTTCCAACCCACTCTAGGACCCTTGGCTGAGGAGACTGCAATCTCTAGCAGTACTAAACATGAGATTTATGTTTTCTTATCTACTTGAAAACATATATACAATCCCCACAATTCTCCACTGGAGTAATCCACTTACATTAACACTGGCACTAACACTTTGAAAATGAGTAATAACTGTCTGAAACCATGAGAACTTTTGAGTGCAAGGAACATTTCAACCTATGTTCTATGAACAGAAAAATGTTACTAAGAAAAAACTTGAGGGAATCTAAGCTCAAGGAAAAAGCTGGTCACCCTTATCTCCTGGTGTGTTTCCTTTTCTGCTCCTATATTTAGTGACTGTGGCTTAGCATCAGGGCAGACCTACATCCCAGGGGTGGCAGTCTCCTGCCTTGTGCCTGCTTGAGTTCCTAGTAGGGCCAGAGCCCTTGAGAGATCATGGAACACCAAAAACAGTCTAGATGTTGCCATCACCCACCATGGATGGCAAAACCTTTGAGGAACATCCTCTTCCCCACCTTGTTTCATCTGCCCCTTCCACGCAACCATCCTTGCAGAAAACTCTGCCAGCCCAGAAGAGGGGGAAACAACCAAGAAAGACAACAAAGTCTTTGCTTAGACTTTTTGCATCATCTGAACTTATGTGCTATGAGAACAAGTCCTGCTAAAAATCCATCAGAAGGATTTTAAGCAGGAAGTCACTCTCCTCATGCTGAAAAATCACTTTTGTACAAGAGGGGGATCATTATGCAACTTGACCCTGAGGGAATGGCGCAGACAAAAAAAAAAAATTAATAATTAGTATCACCATTGCTTTCCTACTCCACCAAGAGATGGGATTACTCAAGCCTCCCCCACATGCACACCCTGTTCAAATGCATCATTACATCTGACTACCTGAACAATGCAAACTGCCATCCTCAGCAGGGAGAAACACTCTCCCGTGGTATCGCCGAGGGTCAGCATGTTAATGATAACAATGGTCTGCTGAGCTACCAGGCTGGCCTGTAAACAGGAATCTTAATCAAAGGCACAAACCTGTTACAGCAAAAAACAGAGCATTTACTTCGAGTACTCATTTTATCCTGCAGTTGGACAAAGCAAATGCATTTCAGTTCTGTAAATCAAATAAAGAAAAACAAAAGCAGAGTGTTTGATCACACATTAGTGAGCTTTAGAAAAGTTGTGAGGTGACTTCTTTTACTACTGTCCCTCCTAAAGGAAACTTCAAAAAGTCGAAACTAAGAAACTTATTAAAAAAAAAAAAGTGAAAACTCTTCTCTCTTGTCAGATCCTAGTGAGGCA